>NC_053392.1:192947194-192967946 GCF_905171765.1 Bufo bufo
TAACTTCACTTTTTTTTTTCACTGTTGATTTCTCCTGTAACTGGGGCTGACATAGTAACCACAGTTACAGGAGAAGTACACCCCCCAAAGAGGATGTACAGCGCAATACAGCGCTGTACAGCCTCAGTGCAGGTCTGATCGAGGTCTCTGAAAGACCTCACAGCTCCTGCACTCACCCGGCTCCGGCGATCACATGACCGCCGGGCCGAAAACAGGAAGCGCATAGAAGAGAGCCTTTATAGGGGTGTAGAACACTGTACCTTTCAGTAACAGGCATAGGAAGTCTGCTTTGGTAGTAAAATAATACTGTGAGTCCGTATGACATGCAGATGACAGGTGTCGCTCTTAGAATCACTGCACACTTCACTTATTTGGGCAGTCACAGGGCCAACACTAACCAAATAACTCAAGTATGAACTCAGCTGTACAGGTCGATGTTAGCGTCAAGAAGAAGTGCACTCCTTTTACACCATCGCCAGCTGATTCCACATAGATGTCTACAGAACCTGTTCTAATAAACGCTTATACAAGTAGAGCCCCCTGACAGAGTGGAGAGGGTGTCAGCAGTAAGTTTGTGTTGATGTCACTGATTACTTTGCCCTTCCTCTGATCCATCAGAACAATAACCCCCAAAAAATGGATCCTGTCTTTGGAGCATACGCCTTCACTCGGTCAGCATTTGCTCAGTATTGCTAATGCCAATAAAAACAGAGTGCATCTAAAACAGAGATGACACGAGAATGGAATATTTGCATGTCTTCTGTGTTTTGTACCCACTCCTGCTTTTGTCTACCAAATCATAAGCCAATTCTGACGGGACCATACAGGCCTTACAGCTGCTACACAGACAGGATCCGTTGTGCGTCTCATTTTTCCTTCCTTCTGACAGATCAGAAGAAAGGTCAAATAAATCATTATGTCAGCCAGGACGAAAGGCAAAATAGTGGCCCAGTCATGAAGTGGGGAGGGTGAGAACAGAATGAGAAGTCCACAGAGTGGCCCTATGACATAGTGGTGAGGTGGAAGTAGCATGAGGAGGCCACAGAATAACACAATGACCGAGTCTGGAGGTAGCCACAGTAACAGCATCAGGAGGATACCACAGAGTGGCAAGGTGACATAGTGTGGAGATGGCAGTAGCAGCAGCATCAGGAGGATACCACAGAGTGGCAAGGTGACATTGTGGCTTCCTGATGCTGCTGCCATCTCCACACTATGTCACCTTGCCACTCTGTGGTATCCTGATGCTGCTGCCATCTCCACACTGAGTGTCAATGTGACATAGTGTGGAGATGGCAGTAACAGCAGCATGAGCAGACCGCAAAGTGGGGCGGTGGGTGGCAACACCAGTACCCGCTGACGAAGGTGGGTGAAATAAGTAGCACTTGGCATCAGATGTGTGGCATCAGGCGGGTTGCAGCATCAGAGTAGTAGCTGAGGCAGATAGCCAGAAGAAATCAGTTTCTTTTATCAAAGTGTTGGTGTGGCACCATGGATGATCTAGTCTGATACATCAGGAATTGGTGGTTGGAAATCTTGGCTGATACACGCCTGATTCATCTTGACAAAGGTCAGTCTCTCCACATTTTGGGTGGACAGGCGAGTTCTCCTTGGGGTAACTATGGGTCCCGCCGCACTAAAAACCCACTCTGATGCCACACTACTGACCGGGCAGGACAGCTTTTGTAGGGCAAACTCTGCTAGTTGCAGCCACAAATCCAGTTTGGCTACCCAGTAGTCCATAGGATCTTCAATGTTGGGTGGAAGGGTACTGTCCAAGTATGCCACCACCTGCTGGTTCAGGTCCTGCTCCATGTCTACCTGCTGCTGGTGAATAATTTCTTTACTATGCGGTTGAAGAAAGCTACTCATCAGCAACTGTAGACTCAGGATGCTGCTGATGGAGCAGGTACTGCTCCTGCCACCTCACCCATCCCCAGCAGCCAAAATGTATTTGTACTGTCTTCTCTTCACCAATTATTGCATAGTTTGCTAATGTGTGTGTTCATATGTGTGCCTTCAGCGCCATCTAGTGACCTTTAGCTGTAAGTGCATCTTCTGCCTTGTTAAACTATGCATATTCATTAGGTTACCTGACTTCCTGCTCATAGTGCTTTCTGGGAAAGAGACAGGCACCTCCTTCCTTTTTCTCCTCACCTCATGGAAGGAGCAGCTGCACATTGTGTGTCTCTTACTAAAGCATAGTCGGTAAGGGATTAATTAATATTTTTGTATAGGTTTTGTGCACATTGTGCTGTATATTCAGTTCTTGTATGTTCATTTTCTTATAGTTTACCTTATCTACTGCCGGTTAATAAAAACAACAGACTACAGAAACAAGTCTGATCTTATTAACTAGTAGAATGGCGATATCTGCCTGTTGAACTGCATATAGACCCCGGGGGTACATGTTGTGAGAACAGGACAGTAAACAACGCACCTGACTACACAGAAGTCTGTTACGGTCCATGCAATATCTGCAAACGGACACCACAGCGACTTCTATGCAGTTAAGTGTCTTCACCAACACCATGTCGCGAAGCACAGTATCAAGCTACAAGACGAGATCAGAGAGGGATGGTTCCGCCAGGTCGTCTTCCGTGAGCAATGCGGCTGCCATTTCCCACGCAAAGGCAGAAGCCGCGAAGGTCAAAGCAGCCTTTGCCGAACAAGAAATGAAGATGAAAGAAGAAAAGGCACAGCTAGAGGCTGAGAAAGCAAATCAACAGGCTTCAATAGACATGCAAAAGGTCCTCTTAGATGCAAAGCTAGAGAAACTCGCCGTAGAGAAAGAAATGGCAGCCGCCATAGCTGAAGCAGAGTTCTTGGAAGCAATAGAATACCCGAAAACCGAAAGTCACCGCAGTGTGCTTAGCCCAGAACTCGGACAGCAAGATCCTGTACGACGCACTTCAGAGTACGTCCGTCAACACTCCAGACCAAACAGCAATGCTGATCCATTCCCTGGAACCGAAGATGTCACCTATGCTACAGAAGAATCATACCATCCAAAAGAAAGAGTCACACTCGGAACCCAGTCCTGCAAACAAGAGAGCACAGAGCCACGTGACAAAACTCCAGCTAACTTCCCTGCACACCAAGGAAGCCAGCTTCCAGTCCAGCCTGCAGAGCCACCTTATCCCACAAGACGGTATGACAGGGGCTGGCCTAAGTCAGAGACTCCATACAGGTATGATCACCCACCACACTCTCACTGTGACTTTCCACCTCCAACCAACCTTAGTAGTAACCAGAACACAATAGACTTTGCCAGGTTCTTTACTAAACGTGAGCTAGTTACAAAGGGACTGGCGAAGTTCAGCGATCGCCCTGAAAACTATTGAGCATGGCGGGCCTCCTTTTATAACATTACAAAAGACTTGGATCTGTCATACAGTGAGGAGATAGACTTCCTCGTAGATCGGCTTGGAAAAGACTCTGTAGAACATGCCAAGAGAATCAGGGATATTAATATAAATTACCCAGAGATTGGCCTAAAAATGATCTGGTATAGACTTAATGAATGTTATGGTTCTGCAGAGGTCATAGAGGATGCGTTGTTTAACCCCTTAGTGACCACCCATACGTGTTTTTACGGCGGTCACTAAGGGGCCTTAGGCTGGGCCGCCGCGTTTTTACAGCGGCCCAGTTTAAGCGCCGCGCGGCTCGCCCGTGCAGCGGGGAGCGCGGACCTGGCTCTCACATGAGAGCCGGGTCCCTGCTCTAACAGCCCGGAACGGCAGGAGTGCCGATCCGGGCTGTTTAACCCTTTACATGCCGGGCGCAATGGCGCCCGCTGCATGTAAAGTGGTGACAGAGGGAGCGGACTCCCTCTGTCTCCCATCAGCACCCCGAAAATGCGATCGCGGGGTGCTGATGTGCTGGGAAGCTTACCTTGCTTCCGATGAGGGCCCGAGCCTGTCTTCAGTTACTTCCAGCAGGCTGTGCCTCTCTGGCGCAGCCTGCTGGTCAATGTTCGAATAGCATTGCTATTGAAATGCAATGCATTATAGAGATAATGGATTACATTTTAAAAGCAATCAAAATACTGTATATTATAGTCCCCTTGTGGGACTATTAAGTAGTAAAAAAAAATAGAAAAAAAGTACACATTTATTAAATAAAAAAAATTCCATAAAATAAAAAAATATGCCTTTTTTTCCATTGAAAATAAGTTTTTTTAATGAAAAAAATTGCAAAAAGAAAATATCCCCCATATGTTTGGTATTGCCGCGTCCGTAACGACCGGGACTACATAAACATTACATAAATTATCCCCTATGGTGAACGCCATAAAAAATAAAAAAAGACAGAATTTCGAATTTATTCTTAGTTTCCACCGAAAAAAAACGTAATAACAAGCAATCAAAAAGCGGCATTTACTCCAAAATCATACCCATGAAAAATACAAGTTGTCTTTCAAAAATCAAGCCCTCACACAATTCCATATAAAAAAATAAAAAAAAGTTATGGGTCTTGTGAAGTGGCAATGCAAAATAATTTTTTGAGTTAATAAAAGGTGTTTTATTGCAAAAAAAGTAGTAAAATGTAAACAAAATTATAAGTATTTAGTATCACTGTAATCAGACTGACCCAGAGAATAAAGATATTATGTTATTTGTACCGAAAAATGAACGCCAAAAAATGTATAATGTAAAAACGCAGTGGCAGTATTGCTATTTTTCCCCATCTCCCTCCCAGAAAGAGTTAATAAAAGTTAATCAGAAAGTTATGTGTACCCCAAAAGGGCGCCATTAAAAACTACAACTTGTCCCGTAAAAAACAAGCCCTCATAAAGCTATATAGATGAAAAAATAAAAAAGTTATAGCTCTTGGAACGAGACCATAAAAAAAGGAAGAAAAACGCTTGGTCATAAAGGCCCAAACAGGGATGGTCACTAAGGGGTTAAAAGAATTGACGAGTTCCCTAAAATATCTAGCAAAGGGTTCCAGAAACTTAGGGATTTAAGTGATTTACTGATGGAATTACAGGTTGCCAAAGCCGAAGGGGATTTACCGGGGCCTGCTTTCCTCGACACTGCCAGAGGTGTCAAGCCTATTGTATTAAAGCTTCCCCACAACCTACAGGAGAAATGGGTCTCCCACGGGTCAAGGTACAAACATACCTACAATGTGCCATTCCCTCCCTTCAGTGTGTTTGTTGACTTTGTAAGGCTAGAGGCCAATATTCGTAATGACCCTAGCTTTGATCTATCACAGTCTTGTGCCACTCCCTATGACCACAGACCACACAAAGGATCAGTGGCAGTGCACAAAACTAACATTTCACCTGCAGATTCTTACAGGCATTACAGCTCCGCCAGCCATGAAACAGTCAAAGTTTGTATTGTACGGCCTACATATTGTAGGTGACAGGGGCACTCTAATAGATAGATGATAAAGTTGGAGTTACAGGTCAGGTGATGTTGAATTTGAATATATATATATATACGTATGTGCATCACTATTTTACATTGTCTGTATCTTTTATTCTATATATCTACCGAATGTGTTTTTTTAATATTATAATTTTATATGGGCCAGTTGAATTTTATGATAATTTATGATCCATTGGCTGTTACATACACTCTTCCCTTTGCTATGTATTTTTCTATATATTAAATACATAGCGCTTAAAATAGGTTGGAAATTAGCCCTATAACTATATAAAATATGGTATGACCTATGAAATAGGTTGCCTTATATATATATTTTTCCTTTTCTCTATATGAGCCCCATATATATAGATAATAAGGATCGTTCTAAATAGGTCTAAAAACTAACCCTGTGTCTATGGAAGACAAAACATACAGATCCACAGTGCCGTGCTGGAAGATGACAGGTCACATGACCACATAACTGCGATCATGTGATACCCTCTGCTATGGACTCCTGCCGCCGGCTCAGACTGTTTGTGTGAGCATGCGTTGCCAGGGTGATCCTAGCATTGCTACTTCCGCCCGGCTAGATGAGCCAGCAAACACTTCCGGACTCCCGAGTCATGTGACGCCTGTACGAGCGATCACATGACCGGGAACTATATATGTTTTTTCTAATCTCACAATCGGCTGCAAATTTCAACTAAATAAAGAAGCGATTTTAGCTACAATACTATAAACAGCTAATCACCTCCATCTAATGCTATGTATGTTAAGAAGACCTGCATGTATTGGATGACACCTGGTGATGGCTCCTCCCACAAGGGGCGTCACCCAGGTGCATCCTTTTGGCGTTTTTTTTTAAAGAATTTACCTATAAATATTACCTTGCAACAATACCTGTTATATGTTTGTGAAACCTGATGAAGGGGAGTCTTTGATCCCCGAAACGCATTGTTTCTGATTAAAAGAAGATTACATCTATAAGACCGCTTCTACTAGTGATTTCGCGCCGACGCAGAACCTCTTTTCTTCACCAAGTTATTCAGAATGACCCTATCAGCACCTTGAATCTAATATACCCTTTTAGGGATAGATTTAAAGTAGGCCTGATACAGCAGAAACCACTAATTTTGAGAATTGCAAATTTGGGAATTGTTTTTCAACCCATAACAAAAACTGTGCTTTCACGGTCACTAAATAACTTGACCAGCTAAAACAGTACAGATTTGGTTGAATAGAAATGTGAGGCCTATTTTTTAGGCGCTGGGTGACAGGTATACGTTTAATCACAGAATTTGACTTGGATCTGCACTGTAGCGTGTGTGTTAAGTTTTTCAGAATGACCCTATCAGCACCTTGATGTCACGGCTGAGGATGGGGGAAATCCTCAGCCGTGCAATACCAGATGCTGTTGGCCAACTCGGCCAGGAGAACAGGATAGGGAGCAGGTCACCTCCTAACAGCGTCCCTACCCTGACCCTAACTCCTAACTGCATGGGCCGACCTTAAAGGTAGGAGGACCCATGCGCAGGAACCTCGGATCCCTAACTCACCCTCCGTCCGGTCCCTGCGCTAGGAGTCAGGGTAAGACGACCTACTCCTCCTAGACGCGGAGGAGCAGGAGTCTCACTGGCCAAGCTGTTGGGAAAAAGGGGAACACAAACAGCTTTACGGGTATGGCAGGCGAACTAGGAGTTCCACCAACCTGCCACAGCCTTGCTGACTGGATCCCTGTGCAACAGGAATCCAGAACCGTAAACTGCACAAAGTAACAAGGAAGGTCCCAACAGAACATCACATACAACATGACATACAAGAAGACATAAACATAAACTATGACCACAGTGGTGCCTCTCACAGGCGGATGGAAAACACAGGAGGCTGCTTCAGCTAGCAAGACTGAAGCAACCTACTGAGCCCTGCTAGAGAGAGGGTCTATATAGGCCCAAGGGCCCACACCCAAGGGTTGGACACACCCAGTGACATCACACACACACTGGAAAGGAAGTTAACCCTTCCAGTACCACAGAAGGGAAAGACACATAAATGTGAAGTGCACACAATACATACAACGTGCATAACATACACACACCTAACATAAAGGTTGCTAGGTGTGACCGCATGCCAGGGCAGCAAGCTGCCTAGGGACGTTCAGGCTGCTCTGCTGCAAAATACAACACTGGTTGCCCGCGGCAACCACAAGTGATGCCACAGACAAGCGGCCCTCACCCGTGGTTGAACACCCATACAAAACCGCAGGCAACTGCATGCGGTAAAGGAGTCACGGTCATGGGCATGGCCGTGACACTTGAATCTAATATACCCTTTTAGGGATAGATTTAAAGTAGGCCTGATACAGCAGAAACCACTAATTTTGAGAATTGCAAATTTGGGAATTGTTTTTCAACCCAGAACAAAAACTGTGCTTTCACAGTCACAAACAATAACTTGACCAGCTAAAACAGTACAGATTTGGTTAAATATAAATGTGAGGCCTATTTTTTAGGCGCTGGGTGACAGGCTCAACTTGCCCCTGATGTAGTATATGTCCAAAAAATAACCACACTATTGATAGTTAAATGCACTTGGGTGACACAAGCTCAGCTTGCCCCTGATGTAGTATATGGCCAAAAAATAACCACACTATTGATGGTTAAATGCACTTGATGAAAGCTTGACCCTGATGTAGGATATTACAAAAAATAACCACACTATTGATGGTTAAATGCACTTGGGTGACACAAGTTCAGCTTGCCCCTGATGTAGTATATGGCCAAAAAATAACCACACTATTGATGGTTAAATGCACTTGATGAAAGCTTGACCCTGATGTAGGATATTACAAAAAATAACCACACTATTGATGGTTTAATGCACTTGGGTGACACAAGCTCAGCTTGCCCCTGATGTAGTATATGGCCAAAAAATAACCACACTATTGATGGTTAAATGCACTTGATGAAAGCTTGACCCTGATGTAGGATATAGCAAAAAATAACCACACTATTGATGGTTAAATGCACTTGGGTGACACAAGTTCAGCTTGCCCCTGATGTAGTATATGGCCAAAAAATAACCACACTATTGATGGTTAAATGCACTTGATGAAAGCTTGACCCTGATGTAGGATATAGCAAAAAATAACCACACTATTGATGGTTAAATGTACTTGGTGGTAGCTTGTGCTGGCGCACCACAAGCCACAAAATGGCCGCCGATCACCCCAGAAAAAAGTGATTTAAAAACGCTCTGGGCAGCCTAAAAAAAGTGAGCAATTGAATAGCAGCAGTTCATTGATCCACAGCCGTAGATCGATCACTGAATGAAGTCTTTTGGAGGAGTTAATCTGCCTAATCTCGCCCTAACGTCGCAGCTGCAACCTCTCCCTACACTTGTATCAGCAGAGTGACGTGCAGCGCTACGTGACCCAAGCTTATATCGAGGCTGGGTCACATGCTGCACTGGCCAATCACAGCCATGCCAATAGTAGGCAAGGCTGTGATGGCCTCTTGGGGCAAGTAGTATGATGCTTATTGATTGGCTGCTTTGCAGCCTTTCAAAAAGCGCCAAGAAAGCGCCGAACACCGAACCCGAACCCGGACTTTTACAGAATACTATACAGTTCGGGTTCGCTCATCTCTAATATTTATATATACACAGTATATATATATATATATATATATATAGTTCTCCAAAAAAGAGGCAGCACTCCAATGTAAAAAGTGAAAAGACCCGCTTTATTTCCCTCTGCAACGTTTCAACTGCTGATTGCAGTCTTTATCAAGCATACAAACTGGTGCCAAAACATCCACATTTATACCCACAATCCCTTGTGAGTCAATTAGTGATAATTATACAGTCAAGTGTAAAAAAAAGGTTAATATAAAATACATAATCAGATCAGTGATACAAAAGCTTATTATACAACTCGTGAAGCCATGATTATTAATATTTAAAAGTCACATATTTCATTGTACATTCACATAAAGTGAATCAGATATGATAGATCTTTTTAAGCTCATCACAGCAATGGAAAATGATGGCGGCCATATACAGTGTTTTTTAGTCTCCTATTAGGGAGCATGATTGGAATTGTATTCTATAAATCGAGATAAATGTATTGTGGATAAGTCGTGAATGAAAGATTGTCACTTATAGTTTTAAGATGAGGGAAAATGGGTGGACTTTGGATCTGAGGATGTTTGGTACTGACCGCACTTGACACCTTGGTGCCATAATTGGTGTGTGGT
Organism: Bufo bufo; assembly: GCF_905171765.1. Lineage (NCBI taxonomy): Eukaryota > Metazoa > Chordata > Amphibia > Anura > Bufonidae > Bufo > Bufo bufo. Next base: position 192,956,826 of record NC_053392.1, read on the forward strand.
GATGATCATTGCAGTGATATAACCACATAAACCACACCCTCCCCTCTCCTACTACCCTTTATTTTACAGACACATTGTTTCTTTTATGGGAACTCTTTACTCTACCTCTTCTTATATAGACGGCTTGATATCCCCTTTTTTCTAGTAGTTTCACTATGTGGTATATACTGTATATACTAGACAATCTTATTATGCCCCATATGTGATTCTTAAATCCCCTTCCATGTTTGTCTTCAGCGGTGCCCTTTCGCCCTGGGTGGCTGTGGTTCGCCGGATTTTGGGACGTCTTTTGGTTACAGGGTTACGGCTCACGTGATGGTGTCATGTGATCCTGTGACTTGGTGACGAAGGTGCCTCTTTCTGGCGCGTCACGTGCACCTATGGTGGAGGCCGGTTGCCTGTTCACGCCTTGCGACTGACGTCACTGATCACGTGTGGTCATGTGACGGGTCGCGTGACTCAGTGTGTACTGGTATCCTGGTTACCGGAGATGCGCAATGACAGACTGGGGACGCTGAGGTTGGCGCCATCCGATTACACTGCTGTGTAAGTTGTTTATTTTATAGCCTATGCGGCCGATTGGACAATCATTAATTACACACAGGTGATCACTCTGATTGATTTATGCACTATGTCACTTTATGTGAATGTACAATGAAATATGTGACTTTTAAATATTAATAATCATGGCTTCACGAGTTGTATAATAAGCTTTTGTATCACTGATCTGAATATGTAATTATATTATCCTTTTTTTACACTTGACTGTATAATTATCACTAATTGACTCACAAGGGATTTTGGGTTTAAATCTGGATGTTTTGGCAAAAGTTTGTATGCTTGATAAAGACTGCAATGAGCAGTTGAAACGTTGCAGAGGGAAATAAAGCGGGTCTTTTCACTTTTTACATTGGAGTGCTGCCTCTTTTTTGGAGAACTACTACCATTGATGACTACTTTGCCCGTGGTCGGAGGAATTTGCACCAGGATTCACTATATAGTGCTGCAGGAAAATCAATAAACATACATGATTACCAATCAACGTATAAAGTGTACACAGTGCATAACAATCACAAGTTGATTAAAACATTAAAAAAACTTTGGATGAGTCATGTTGAGTCATGGAAACATAGTGGAGTCTGCTGGCGTCCGGAAGGGCGGTCTGCGCATGCGCTGCTCCATGTGCTCTCGCGAGACACGTAGTGATATGGGAGAATATGGGAACCACAATAAAGATGTCTGTTATCTATCTTTCTAGCAGGGCGCAGGCTCATGCCCATACAGGCCGGCAAGTTCTCTATACAGAATTGAAAAGACACACTCAAAGTGTCCAAAGCTCCGCAGTTTTCAGCAGACAAAAGCTGATCCGCAAACGGGAGATCGGTGGGTAACTACCAGTCTCTGTACCGGAATGTCAGTGTCAGGGGGGCATCACGGAGTGTCAGACCGTATACACCTCACTGTCCAGACCTATCAGCATGTCCGCTCCATGTCAAAATCCCACCGCACTGGGGATGGGCATCAGGGTATCACAGTGATGTAATCCCGATTCCCTCCCTAAGCGGGGGGAGTCACGGATAGACTGCATCGGAGCATTACATGATCTAATATAGTATATAACTAATGGACAAACCAACCCGTCAGGAGTCAGTGTCACGCTCTAAGGCCCGTATTCCCTTTGTGTCAGAGTTTAGCACCAATAGTGATAACATTTCAGCTATTTTAAAAAAGCACTGGAAAATACTGACAAGTAATTTTGAGAATGTTATACAGTAGAATTCAAATCTTTGCCTTTATGTTCATACCGGAGAAGTTGAAATCTGGGGGACAGACTGGTCAAGTCTGACATAGGCTCATCTAGGGAAACCTGCGAGACCCGCAAGGGGTGTTTCCCATGTTATAACTGTGTAAATTGTAATCTGATGTTACAGGGCGATTCATTTGTTCACCCGGTTTCTGGTCAAATGATTAAAATCAAACAATATCTAACATGCGACTCGTCCCATGTTATTTACTTGTTGACTTGCCCTTGTCATCTCCTATATATAGGTGAAACTACTTTGGACGTAAAAACCCGACTCAACCAACATAGATATTCCATTAGGAACTTGCCGGCCTGTATGGGCATGAGCATGCGCCCTGCTAGAAAGATAGATAACGGCCATCTTTATTGTGGTTCCAATATTCTCCTATATCACTACGTGTCTCGCGAGAGCACTTGAAGCGGCGCATGCGCAGACCGCCCTTCCGGACGCCAGCAGACTCGACTATGTCACCATGACTCAACGTGACTCATCCAAAGTTTTTTTAAGGTTTTAATCAACTTGTGATTGTTATGCACTGTGTACACTTTATACGTTGATTGGTAATGTTTATTGATTTTTCCACTGTACTGATCACGTTATGCACTTTATATGACGATGTTCACAATCAATTTAGATATAATCATGATTGTAGATGAATTGTATTTTTAATATTGCTATATTCTTGATGCACTTGCACTTTATTACTTAATCATGGATCTGTGATTATGAAATTGTTTGCACTATTTATGTATGTCACCATGCACATGTTATTCAGTTAGACAAAGGCTCCAATGAGAGAGCTGAAACGTTGCTGCTAGATGGGTGAATAAACCATCCACTTTTTTTCACTAATTTGGAGTGCTGTCTTTTTTTCTTATATATACACATATATATATAGATAGATAGATATATATACACTCACCTAAAGAATTATTAGGAACACCATACTAATATGGTGTTGGACCCCCTTTTGCCTTCAGAACTGCCTTTATTTTACGTGGCATTGATTTAACCACCTCAGCCCCCAGTGCTTCAACACCCTGAAAGACCAGGCCACTTTTTACACTTCTGATGCAACTTACCACCCAAATGAATTTTACCTCCTTTTCTTCTCACTAATAGAGCTTTCATTTGGTGGTATTTCATTGCTGCTGACATTTTTACTTTTTTTGTTATTAATCGAAATTTAACGATTTTTTTGCAAAAAAATGACATTTTTCACTTTCAGTTGTAAAATTTTGCAAAAAAAACGAGATCCATATAGAAATTTTGCTCTAAATTTATAGTTCTACATGTCTTTGATAAAAAAAAATTGTTTGGGTAAAAAAAAAATGGTTTGGGTAAAAGTTATAGCGTTTACAAACTATGGTACAAAAATGTGAATTTCCACTTTTTGAAGCAGCTCTGACTTTCTGAGCACCTGTCATGTTTCCTGAGGTTCTACAATGCCCAGACAGTACAAACACCCCACAAATGACCCCATTTCTGAAAGTAGACACCCTAAGGTATTCACTGATGGGCATAGTGAGTTCATAGAACTTTTTATTTTTTGTCACAAGTTAGCGGAAAATGATGATTTTTTTTTTTTTTTTCATACAAAGTCTCCTATTCCACTAACTTGTGACAAAAAAAAAAAAAATTTCCATGAACTCACTATGCCCATCAGCGAATACCTTGGGGTCTCTTCTTTCCAAAATGGGGTCACTTGTGGGGTAGTTATACTGCCCTGGCATTCTAGGGGCCCAAATGTGTGGTAAGGAGTTTGAAATCAAATTCTGTAAAAAATGACCTGTGAAATCCGAAAGGTGCTCTTTGGAATATGGGCCCCTTTGCCCACCTAAGCTGCAAAAAAGTGTCACACATCTGGTATCTCAGTACTCAGGAGAAGGTGGGGAATGTGTTTTGGGGTGTCATTTTATATATACCCATGCTGGGTGAGAGAAATATCTTGGCAAAAGACAACTTTTCCCATTTTTTTATACAAAGTTGTCATTTGACCAAGATATTTATCTCACCCAGCATAAGTATATGTAAAAAGACACCCCAAAACACATTCCTCAACTTCTCCTGAGTACGGGGATACCAGATGTGTGACACTTTTTTGCAGCCTAGGTGGGCAAAGGGGCCCATATTCCAAAGAGCACCTTTCGGATTTCACAGGTCATTTTTTACAGAATTTGATTTCAAACTCCTTACCACACATTTGGGCCCCTAGAATGCCAGGGCAGTATAACTACCCCACAAGTGACCCCATTTTGGAAAGAAGAGACCCCAAGGTATTCGCTGATGGGCATAGTGAGTTCATGGAAGTTTTTATTTTTTGTCACAAGTTTGTGGAATATGAGACTTTGTATGAAAAAAAAAAAAAAAAAAAATCATCATTTTCCACTAACTTGTGACAAAAAATAAAAAATTCTAGGAACTCGCCATGCCCCTCACGGAATACCTTGGGGTGTCTTCTTTCCAAAATGGGGTCACTTGTGGGGTAGTTATACTGCCCTGGCATTCTAGGGGCCCAAATGTGTGGTAAGGAGTTTGAAATCAAATTCTGTATAAAAATGACCTGTGAAATCCGAAAGGTGCTCTTTGGAATATGGGCCCCTTTGCCCACCTAGGCTACAAAAAAGTGTCACACATCTGGTATCTCCGTACTCAGGAGAAGGTGGGGAATGTGTTTTGGGGTGTCATTTTATATATACCCATGCTGGGTGAGAGAAATATCTTGGCAAAAGACAACTTTTCCCATTTTTTTATACAAAGTTGTCATTTGACCAAGATATTTATCTCACCCAGCATGGGTATATGTAAAAAGACACCCCAAAACACATTCCCCACCTTCTTTCCAAAATGGGGTCACTTGTGGGGTAGTTATACTGCCCTGGCATTTTCCAGGGGCCCTAATGTGTGGTAAGTAGGTAAATGACCTGTGAAATCCGAAAGGTGCTCTTTGGAATGTGGGCCCCTTTGCCCACCTAGGCTGCAAAAAAGTGTCACACATCTGGTATCTCCGTACTCAGGAGAAGGTGGGGAATGTGTTTTGGGGTGTCATTTTACATATACCCATGCTGGGTGAGAGAGATATCTTGGCAAAAGACAACTTTTCCCATTTTTTTTATACAAAGTTGGCATTTGACCAAGATATTTATCTCACCCAGCATGGGTATATGTAAAATGACACCCCAAAACATATTCCCCAACTTCTGCTGAATACGGAGATACCACATGTGTGACACTTTTTTGCAGCCTAGGTGGGCAAAGGTGCCCAAATTCCTTTTAGGAGGGCATTTTTAGACATTTGGATACCAGACTTCTTCTCATGCTTTGGGGCCCCTAAAATGCCAGGGCAGTATAAATACCCCACATGTGACCCCATTTTGAAAAGAAGACACCCCAAGGTATTCAATGAGGGGCATGGCGAGTTCATTGAAAAAAAAAAAATTTTGGCACAAGTTAGCGGAAATTGATTTTTTGGATTTTGTTCTCACAAAGTCTCCCTTTCCGCTAACTTGGGACAAAAATTTCAATCTTTCATGGACTCAATATGCCCCTCAGCGAATACCTTGGGGTATCTTCTTTCCAAAATGGTGTTATTTGTGGGGTGTTTGTACTGCCCTGGCATTTGAGGGTCTCCGCAATCATTACATGTATGCCCAGCATTAGGAGTTTCTGCTATTCTCCTTATATTGAGCATACGGGTAATGAGATTTTTTTTTTCCGTTCAGCCTCTGGGCTGAAAGAAAAAAATAAACGGCACAGATTTCTTCATTCGCATCGATCAATGTGGATGAAAAAATCTCTGCCAAAAAAAGAAAAAGGAGGGGAAAGGCGTCTGCCAGGACATAGGAGCTCCGCCCAACATCCATACCCACTTCAGCTCGTATGCCCTGGCAAACCCGATTTCTCCATTCACATCAATCGATGTGGATGAATAAATCATTGCCGGGATTTTTTTTTTTTATATATACAAAGTGTTTGCCAAAGTATATGAACACCGCCACCTCCTCAGCTCATATGCCTCGGCAAACGTATCTTTTACTGCAGAGGAGAAATCTCGTCTTGCAGCGCCGCATACACCGACTTGCGTGTAATCTGACAGCAGCGCAATGCTTCTGTCCGAATGCACATCAGTGCTGCAGCTGGTCGATCGGTTGGTCCACCTGGAAGGTAAAAAAAACAAAAGAAAAAAGAAAAAACCAGGCCGCAAATCAATAACTTTATTAACTTTAGAACAGAACATATTAACTTTTTTAAACTTTTTTAACTTTTTTACTTACCGGTAATTTTTTTTTTGTTTAGTTTTTTTTACCTTTATAGAACAAACCTCTCCTTCCCCATGGGACAATGTGCAAAGCGCAAATCGCCCAAACATGTGGCGAAGTACGTTATGCACTTTATCCCAGGTGAAAGGAGAGGTTTGCAGCAGCTGTGAGTAAAAGGGCCCTAATAGCCCTGTGTGCCTGTCCTGTGAGATGCAATCCCTATGCTAGGTGTACCTGTGTGTGGTACTTCCGGAAACACTCTCCATAGCATAGGGCAGGGTGGTCCGGACAGTCAGGACAGAAATAGCGGGTGTCACGCCTTATTCCAATCCTGCTACAGACACGACATCTTTTTCGGGGTGACGGTTGGGTTGAGGTACCAGGAACGACACTGGGGAAATGTCGCTCGTGTAGACGGCTAACTACACTGGGGGATGGGGCCACGGAACCTCCTGGGTAAAGGAGGTTCTCGATGATCTCTTCCTGGAATTTGAGGAAAGATCGTGTTCTCCCAGCCTTACTGTAGAGAACAAAACTATTGTAGAGCGCCAATTGAATTAAATATACAGACACCTTCTTATACCAGCGTCTGGTTCTGCGGGAAACTAAATAAGGAGACAACATCTGGTCATTGAAGTCCACCCCTCCCATGAGCGCATTATAGTCGTGGACACAGAGGGGCTTTTCAATGACACGGGTTGCTCGCTCAATTTGGATTGTCGTGTCTGCGTGAATGGAGGAGAGCATGTAAACGTCACGCTTGTCTCTCCATTTCACCGCGAGCAGTTCTTCGTTACACAAGGCAGCCCTCTCCCCCCTTGCAAGACGGGTGGTTACAAGCCGTTGGGGGAAGCCCACGCGACTAGTTCGCGCGGTGCCACAGGCGCAAATCCGTTCTAGAAACAAATGCCTAAAGAGGGCCACACTTGTGTAAAAATTGTCCACATAAAGATGGTACCCCTTGCCGAATAAGGGTGACACCAAGTCCCAGACTGTCTTTCCACTGCTCCCCAGGTAGTCAGGGCAACCGAGCGGCTCCAGGGTCTGATCTTTTCCCTCATAGATCCGAAATTTGTGGGTATAGCCTGTGGCCCTTTCACAGAGCTTATACAATTTGACCCCATACCGGGCACGCTTGCTTGGGATGTACTGTCGAGCCGGTCAAAAGCTGGGTGGCCTCTGGGACGGGAGGTGGTGTTGTCGCTAAAATGCAGGAAACGGAGGATGGCCTCAAATCGTGCCCTGGACATAGCAGCAGAGAACATGGGCATGTGATGAATCGGGTGCGTTGACCAATATGACCGCAATTCATGCTTTTTTGTCAGGCCCATGTTGAGGAGAAGGCCCAAAAAAAAATTAATTTCGGAAACTTGGACTGGTTTCCACCGGAAAGGCTGGGCATAAAAGCTTCCCGGGTTGGCGGATATAAATTGTGTGGCATACTGGTTGGTCTCTGCCACGACTAAGTCCAAGAGCTCCGCAGTCAAGAACAGCTCAAAAAATCCCAGGGCCGAACCGATTTGAGCCGTCTCAACCCGAACTCCAGACTGGGCGGTGAAAGGGGGAACTACAGGTGCGGCTGAAGTTGGTGACTGCCAATCAGGGTTTGCCAGCACCTCAGGGATTCTAGGGGCTCTACGGGCCTGTCTGTGCGGTGGCTGCGACGGGGTAACTACTGCACGTGCCACCGTACCAGCTTCAACTGCCCTTCTGGTGCTCGCCACGTCACCATGTTGTACGGCAGTGCTGGTACTAGGTCCAGGGAGGGCTGCGCTGCTGGTGTATGCCTCACCACGTGATCCGGCAGCGACAGCCCCACTCTGCTGCTCTTGAAGCGGATCCTGCATAACCTGTGGTCTAGCGACACGGGGCCGGGTACGCCTGGTGCTGCCAGGGACCTTCACCTCCTCGTCCGAACTTTGGGTCAGAGAGCCACTGCTTTCCACAGGTTCATATTCTGACCCGCTAGATTCATCAGATGAGGGTTCCCACTCCTCATCCGACTGGGTCAGAATCCTGTAGGCCTCTTCAGAAGAATACCCCCTGTTTGACATTTTGGACTACTAAATTTAGGGGTATTCCCTGAGACTGAGACTACCCAAGAAAAAAAGCAAGCCTGTCTTACAAAGGGGAGGCTAGCGAAGTACCGGAGGCCGCTGCGGTTGATAAAAAATATCAAAACTGATTTTTTTATCGCCGCAGTGCGTGTAAAATGAATGTGCAGTGATCAAAAAATATATTTTTTTTGTCACTGCGGTGGGGCGGGCGTGGGTGAACGCACGTGTGGGCGACCGATCAGGCCTGATCGGGCAAACACTGCGTTTTGGGTGGAGGGCGAACTAAAGTGACACTAATACTATTATAGATCTGACCGTGATCAGTTTTGATCACTTACAGATACTATAAAAGTACAAATGCTGATTAGCGATACGCTATTCAGCGAATAAAAGTGACTGCGGTGCGGTGGGGTGGGCGCTAACTGACGCTAACTACCTAACCAAGGGGCCTAAACTATCCCTAAAACCTAACAGCCAATACTAGTGAAAAAAAAAAAGTGACAGTTTACACTGATCACTTTTTTTCCTTTCACTGGTGATTGACAGGGGCGATCAAAGGGGTGATCAAAGGGTTAATTGGGGTGCAGGGGGGTGATCAGGGGCTACAGTGAAGTGTTTGGTGTACTCACTGTGATGTGTGCTTCTCTGCTGGATCCAACCGACGAAAAGGACCAGCAGAGGAGCAGAGAAGCCATATAACAGACCATATTTACTAATATGATCTGTTATATGACTTGTGATTGGATTTTTTAAAAATCGCCAGCCTGCCAGCCAATGATCATTGCTGGCAGGCTGGTGACGAACTTGTTCTTTAACTTTTGCCGGCCCGCGATGCGCATGCGCGGGCCGGCTTGGAGCGAAATCTCGCGTCTCGCGAGATGACGCGTATATGCGTGACTGTGCGCAGCGCTGCCACCTCCGGAACGCGAATCTGCGTACAGCGGTCCGGAGGTGGTTAACAAGGTGCTGATAGCATTCTTTAGAAATGTTGGCCCATATTGATAGGATAGCATCTTGCAGTTGATGGAGATTTGAGGGATGCACATCCAGGGCACGAAGCTCCCGTTGCACCACATCCTAAAGATGCTCTATTGGGTTGAGATATGGTGACTGTGGGGGCCATTTTAGAACAGTGAACTCATTGTCATGTTCAAGAAACCAATTTGAAATGATTTGAGCTTTGTGACATGGTGCATTATCCTGCTGGAAGTAGCCATCAGAAGATGGATACATGTTCTCATTCTGTTTACACCAAATTCGGACTCTACCATTTGAATGTCTCAACAGAAATCGAGACTCATCAGACCAGGCAACATTTTTCCAGTCTTCAACAGTCCAATTTTGGTGAGCTCGTACAAATTGTAGCCTCTTTTTCCTATTTATAGTGGAGATGAGTGGTACCCGGTGGGGACTTCTGCTGTTGTAGCCCATCCGCCTCAAGGTTGTGCATGTTGTGGCGTCACTGAGGAAGGGGCGTGAGACCCCGAAACGCGTCTGGTGGTTGTTAGAGTGAGCGTTGATCCACCTAAAGCCAAAGAAAAGAACAAAGCCGGCAAAGAAAGGAAGAAAAGCGGACCAAGTATCGCTGCTGTACAAGCTGTCGCACAATACTGACGTCATCAAAGTAAGCATTCGGTCTCTTTGGATACCAGGTCACGTGGGACGCTACGTTCAGGCAGAGGCACACCACGTGGGACGCTGCGGGTGTGCGGCCTTTCAGACCAACGCTGCAGTACAAGCAGTGAAGACCGGTAAGACCGAGCTCAGATTGAGCATATATAACATCAGTATATCATTGTGGGAGGCAGCGGTATTGAGCCTATTACCCTAGGCGATACCCAGCAAGCTTTCTGGACTAAATTTGGACCCCATAGTCTAAGACTGTAACGCACTTGTTTGGGGGTGTTTCAACAAGAACTTTATATCATCAATCCATTATATCTGGACATCTGCTGGTTATTTCATTGCTGTCCATCACCAATCCATGATATAGTCAGTGCTTGGTGGACATTACTATAGGATTAATACTACTAACCACCTTACTGCGGTTTAATATTACCTTGTGTGCAATATATAGATTTGTATTAGGTCTATTTTATGTGTATTTTAGGGGTATGTTCTTAATATTTTAAGCACAATAAAGTGTATCATTATCATACTGCCTGGTGTTCCCTTTTGTAGTGTGCCCCCCCACATTGGTAGTTTACATTGTATTTCTCACTTGGTCCTGAGGGTGAGACCTGGGGGAGAGCACCATTTCTATATAGAGAGGAGGTGAGCCGCTGTACTTTTTTATAAAAATTTTTTATAAAAATGTCTCATAAAGCATGTGTATTAACTCTGCGACATCCGTATATATACAGTACAGACCAAAAGTTTGGACACACCTTCTCACTCAAAGAGTTTTCTTTATTTTCATGACTAAGAAGGCATCAAAACTATGAATTAACAAATGTGGAATTATATACATAACAAACAAGTGTGAAACAACTGAAAATATGTCATATTCTATGTTCTTCAAAGTAGCCACCTTTTGCTTTGATTACTGCTTTGCACACTCTTGGCATTCTCTTGATCAGCTTCAAGAGGTAGTCCCCTAAAATGGTCTTCCAACAGTCTTGAAGGAGTTCCCAGAGATGCTTAGCACTTGTTGGCCCTTTTGCCTTCACTCTGCGCTCCAGCTCACCCCAAACCATCTCGATTGGGTTCAGGTCCGGTGACTGTGGAGGTCAGGTCATCTGGCACAGCACCCCATCACTCTCCTTCATGGTCAAAAAGCCCTTACTTTCAAAGTTTTCCCAATTTTTCGGCTGACTGACTGACCTTCATTTCTTAAAGTAATGATGGCCACTCGTTTTTCTTTACTTAGCTGCTTTTTTCTTGCCATTAGACTGTTAGAATTTTTATTTTCAGTAGGACTATCAGCTGTGTATCCACCTGACTTCTCCTCAACGCAACTGATGGTCCCAACCCCATTTATAAGGCAATAAATCCCACTTA